>NC_050083.1:24421807-24467589 GCF_009764565.3 Dermochelys coriacea | reverse complement strand
TTATTTCTCCTCCTTTGGTATCCTGCTGTTAATTGATTTATCTTGTTAGACTGACCTAACACTTGGTAAATCAACCCACATCCTTTCATGTATTTATATCTGCTCTGTATCTTTTACTTCATACATCTGATGAATGTATGAAGTGGGTTCATACATTCTGATGAAGTGGGTTCTAGCCCACGAAAGCTTATGCCCAAATAAATTTGTTAGTCTCTAAGGTGCCACAAGGACTCCTCCTTTTTTTTTTTTTCTTTTTTCTGATACAGACTAACATGGCTACCACTGAAATCTGCTGGCAAGCCTCCATATTTGCTAATAACTGTCTTTACTGGTGCTGTTCTGTGGTATGTTTTTGTTCACATCTTGGGCTTGGTGCAAGGTTGTCCATTAGCCCAATTTTAATCGTACGAAGCCCGTCCATAACCTGTTTCCATGATGTGTTTTGAGAGGAAGTCCTGTAAAAAGTTAGTTCACAATTTTTTAAAAAACTGGGATATGCTTTGTGCACTGACCCTTCAGAAGCCTTGGGCTAATTTCCTCAGAAATGGAGGAAAAAGTAGGGGAAAACAGAGACTGCTAGGGAGCTTTGAAAATTAAAAGGAGAAAGAAGAGATAGCTGAAGTTAAACAATTATGAATCTATGCTTACATTTGATATAGAGCCCAAAGGGCAATTCTCTAAATAGTAATTTTCTTCGTGAATACGCAAACAAGTCATAAAGGGGCACACGGACCCCCACCCCTGTGTGATGAGAGAGAAATATGATTATGGTCTGTCTTGTCCAAAGTTTATTCAGTTTAATGTTGTTTAATATAAATAGGTACAAATTTTGATTTCTAAAATACTTTCTTTGGAATGAACTCCTGTTTTATATGCATCCGATGAAGTGAGCTGTATCTCACGAAAGCTTATGCTCAAATAAATTCGTTAGTCTCTAAGGTGCCACAAGTACTCCTTTTCTTTTTATAAGTAAATACTGTGGAATATAAAAATGAAGAAAATAAATCCTGAGCGGCTGTTCAAGATCTAATTTTGGATGATAGCAGTTCTAGCTTTGGAAGTAGAAATGATAGAAGAAAACAGGATTAGGACCAGAGAGAGAAATTGGCAGGTAACTTTTTTTTTTTTTTTTTAAAGGGGGGGGAGAAAATCAGCATTTGGAACAAAGTATGGTGATAGAAAAATGTTGAGATTAAATTCTGGTAATATACCTTGCCTGTGTACTGTGGATTTTCTTCTCTTTACCTTTAAATGTATGCAGTGCAGTTAGTTTTATTCATAGCTAGATTTACAGTATTTGGAATAGGAATCTACATTAATGAATATGCTATTACTGTTGATGTAGACAAAATGAACTATATATCTAAAACACATTTTAAAGGTAATGTCCCTCTCATTTCTCTAGGATCACATTTTTTAGTATTGAAATGTGATACTGTGGTGACAGAGACCTAGCCATAAAACTATGACTGATAGGGAGCAGTTATTTTGTGGTTGAAAACCAGTTAAATATTCCAAATGGAATTTACTTCCAGATATAAGGTATCTCAACCAAAGAAAAATTGGTAAACAGTCCTTAATGCGATCCTGCCAATATCTGGCAATTAAGTTTGTCTCCTTAATTTTGTTAGAAAGGACCATAGGCAGATGAAAGATACAAGCCACAATTCTACAGTCAGATCTTTAGGGGGGCCCTAGGCAGGCGAACCCAGTTTTAGGTCATTGTTAAGGACTAGTGAGGTTTGTTCAGGAAAAGTGCAAACCATAGTCTACAAATTGAGTCCCTTGACAATTCTTCAAATAACTTTGATGGAGATCTAAACTTTTTTTAGTTTGATTTTTTTCAGTGGAAGTGAAATGGTGGTGTACAGGCAAAGAGAAAAATGTACTACTCTGGATTCTCCTTTTTAGGCAAGTGTATGTTAAAGACTGAAGTGTGTACTATGTAAATGTGTACAAGTGATGGTGTTTGTCAGGGGTGAAAGTAAGATAAAGGACTTACCGGTATGCCAGAGACCTGAGCAGGGGGTGTGGCCTCAACCGGAAGAGGCAGAATCTTAAATCCCTGGGCTCTTCAAATCTTGATTTAAGGGGCCCAGGGTTCCAGCTGTGGTAGTGGCGGCTGGGAGCCCTGGGCTCTTTAAATCACCCCTGAGCTACCAGCTGCAGAGGTGGCTGGGAGCCCTAGGGCTCGGGGGCGATTTAAAGGGCCCAGGGCTCCAGCCGCTGCTACTGCAGCAGAGCCCCGGGCCTTTAAATCACTGAGGAACCCTGGTGGCTCCCGGCTGCCGCCACTACCCTGGGGCTCTGGGCTCTGGCAAAGCTTTAAAGGGCCTGGGGCTCCGCTGTGGTAGCGGCTGCCCGAGCCCTTTGGAGCCCCGCCGGAGCCCTGGTGCCTAAGCCCTGGGGTAGCGGCAGCAGGATTCTGGCGGGGTATTTAAAGGGCCAGGGTGGTAGCGGTGGCTGGAGCTCCGGGGCCCTTTAAATGTCCATCGGAGCCCCATCGCCATTACTCCAGGGCTTTGGCAGCAGGGCTCAGGCAGCCACTACCGCCCCGGCCCTTTAAATCCCCACCGGAGCCCTGCTGCCGGTACCCCAGGGCTTTAAATTGCCGTCTGGGAAAGCTGGTCCCGGTACAGTGTACCGGCTTACTTTCACCTCTAGTGTTTGTAACACAAATACCTTCCCACCTCACCTCACCCGAGCCCGAACATCTACACTACAATTAAACATCCCCTTAGCCTGAGCCCTGCAAGCCTGAGTCAGTTGGCACAACCCAGCTACAGGTTTTTAATGGCTTGTAATCATACCTAGAGAGTTGAAGACCAGAAAGGACTATCAGATCATCTAGTCCAGCAGTTCTCAGACTATGGGTTGAGACCCCAAAGTAGGTCGCGACCCTATTTTAATGGGATCACCAGGGCTGACATTAGACTTGGTAGGGCCCAGGGCTGAAGCCGAAGCCTGAGAACTTCAGCTCAGGTTACAGACCACTCACCTGGGGCTGAAGCCCTTTGGTTTTGGCCCCCCTGCCTGGGGTGGTAGGGGTTAGGCAGGCTCAGCCTCCCCCTTCCCCTCCCCCCCCAGATGTTGAGTAGTATTTTTTGTTGTCAGAAGGGGGTCACGGTGCAATTAAGTTTGAGAACCCCATATTTAGTCTGATCTACTGCACAACAGAGGCCGCTAATCCCTACCCAGTTACTCCAAAATTAAGCCTAATAAGGATTAGACTAAAATAGCAGTCTTCAGGACACTAAACCATTATGTGTCTCAAGTAGAGAACAAAAAGAAAAGGAGGACTTGTGGCACCTTAGAGACTAACAAATTTATTAGAGCATAAGCTTTCGTGAGCTACAGCTCACTTCATCAGATGCATCCATGATTATGCTCTAATAAATTTGTTAGTCTCTAAGGTGCCACAAGTACTCATTTTCTTTTTGCAAATACAGACTAACACGGCTGCTACTCTGAAACCTGTCATTAAGTAGAGAACAGGAAGGAGTGGGGTTTATCAACACCCAAGGCCTCAACAATGGAAGGTGGTGGAGGCAACTGCAGATATAACACAGGCTCTATGCTTATCAATTCTGTGTTTGAGTTTATTGTTCTCACAGTATGGTTGTTATTGGAGGCCCCAGGCTTGTCTTTCAGCACAGATCAGCATTTTAAGTGTGAAACTTGTTAGAATAAATCTGCATGTAAAATCTGAAATTCTACTAACAATTTGGAAATTAAAGAAAAAAATACAAAATATACACAAGCAGTTTAAGACTATTAAATGGGAAGAAAGTAAAGAACTAGCAACATGTATATGAAATATTTTAATTTACAAAAAATCATGATTTAAATAAAAACATTTGTTTTTAAATCATGATTGTTAACTTTCATGGCTTAGCCTTGTGTTATAGTTGGAAAGTAGGAATCAGGACTCCTAGCTCCTTTTATTATTATTTTTTTTTTTTTTGCCTCTGACTTACTGTTAGGCTAGTTGCATCATCTTTTTGTGCCTCAGTTTCCCATTTGCAAACAGATATAATAATACATTAATGTAAGGAACACTGAGGCTTAGTTAATGTCTGCAAATTATTTTGCATATCTGTCGAGAGGATCTACAAATATTGTTAAAGGACAGTGTCAACTTGAAAAATAACAGCTCCATCTAAAGTTGTGCCTACTTTCGTTGCAAGTAACTCATCAGATTACTGTAACTGAAGAAAGATAAAGGAAAAATAATCAGTTTACAGGAAGTGCTATTCAATGGGCAAAGTATAGTCAGTTTCACTGTCTTGTTGATGCTGAATACCCATCCTTCCTCAAGTTCTGTAAAAGGGTGTTGATCATTAATAGAAGTAGCAATTTTTAAAAAGGGATTTAAAAAACAAAATTGGAACATGCTATTTACAAAGTGCTGTAACTTTTTTAAAAAAACGAATGCCGAAATGAACTAATGTGCTCTAGGTTTTTGCTGCTCTTGTCAACCCTAATGAGCATGTACTTTAAGACTATGGTAGTTTCATCGTATGTGGCCAGCACAGTATGATTAGATAACTTTGTGAATGTGGAGTATGTGCTCTGTTACGCTTCTGTAGTAGCCAATATAAAAAATTCAGTATAATCATAGATGTTAAAAATTAAGCAAAGTGTTTGAACATATTTAGATTAGGCAAAAACCAGACAAGATGCCGCTTTTGTAAACTGCTTCTGTCCAAACCATTCAGTACAATATCAGAATGAAAAATGACAACACTTTGTCATCTGTTCAAATTGATATTGCACTCTTTGCAGTGACAGCTGAAAAGGCCCACAGGTGCCATATAAAGAGGTGACCATGTTGTCATATTTCATTTAGGCATCCCTCTGCAAAGCCGTAATTACCTAATTAGGTTGTTAATTACGAGATTAGCATTTCACTGTATTGATAGAATGCTTTTTGCAGGCATGAGTCTAGATACAGATTTGTCTGCTCTAATTTATAATCTCTGCATTTTTTATACATATTTATTTGCTTAAATCTTGATGTGGGATAACTCAGTTTAGCAGAGGAACAGTTTGTTTACAGTCAAATGAAGCTTTGACAAGACCAAGAAACAAATAGTGGAGGCAGGTTATGTGCATGGGAGCTCCAATTTTCTCTGTCTCCAAATCCCCTCTACCTCCATGACAGACTAAATAAAATATTTAAGATATTTCAGTTGGTATAATTTGCATCCTGATTAGTGTGACATCAAAAGTAGAAGAATTCCAAACAGAATTCTGTAAATACAAAAATAAAATATTTTATATAAAACAGATTTACGTGTTCCTAAGCTAGCAAGGATTTCTAAAGATATTTTTAATAAATGTTGCAGTTGCATCGTATTTTTTAAAAAATCCAGTTTCTCTCATGAAAGCTTACCTTTTAAAACCATTTTAAATGGTGCCTTTAATTATTTTTTTTAAAATATAGGAACCAAAGGATATTAGTGACAGCTTTTCTAACTAAGTATTCAGTCTTAAATATAGCTGAGTGTTTGAAACATTAACTTAAGTTTTCATATGTGGTTCTCCTCTCTCTATTATCCAGCACGTACAGGATTCTGTCTAGTACTCAAGTACTATATGTATGCTGTATAGTTTTCAAGTCTTTTGAATATTCATAGTGAGCTGGAATATTTGAATTTGTTACTTTTACCAGAGGTTGAAGACTAGAAAGAGGAAAGGTTGTTCCTGTACTGGTGAGAAAGTAGGTATCCAGAGCTGATTTTTCATAAGTGGAGGCAGAAGTCACTGTGAAATTATTTTCCATTACCTGAACCAATAAACTATTGAAGTGCGTTCTCACCTTCCTGCTTCAGCCAATGTGCTGTTGGGGAAATGAATTCTGCTTTACTAATCTTTTTCTTTTTGTGTTGGCCTTTAAAATCACTTTAAAAAGCTGCCATCAATAGAGATGTTAAAGTCTAGGGATCAAGGAACGACTTAAGCCTACGATCATGTAATATTGTGGTGTTCTTTCCAGCCTTCTACATTCTGAGATTGAAGGAATTGTTTTATATTCATGGCATACTTTCATACTTTGTAGAAGTTCTGTGATGTTTCAAATTTGATTTTTTTTTTCAAATCTAATAGGATCTAATTCTTTATTGATTGATTTATGGAACATAGTGAACTTAAAAATTACCCTTCTGTCTGAAAATTGCCTACTATTACTGAAACATAAAACAAATGGAGCAAAGAAAACTTTTTTTTTCTCTGTTCAATTTTACTTTTACAACAAAAGAGAAACATTTTTTAAAAAGGAAAATCACAGAAATTGGCGGAAGGACTGTGGCTGGGGTTGAATCTGAAACTACTTTTAACTTAACTTGAAACATGGACAGTTACAACATATTTTATTAAAACCATGAGAAATTTATTTGATAAGTGGCACTTTAAAGGGGTGGCTGTGTCTTCACAAATATTCTGGTTTTGTAGGGACAATTTAGAAAATTTAACTGCAGCATAACCATATTTATGAAACTAAAATGGAGTTATCCCATCCACTCAGAATTCAAAATAGTTCCTGATCCGCAACTGTATACTACTTTGTCAATCCTATTGAGCTATGTACTCTAAGGCTTTTGTCTGAATAAAGATGGTATGATTATTTTTTTAACCATAACATATGACAATTTCTAATAATGATCTTTAGTTATTCAGGGCATGGGGACTGCATGATCACTGTACAGTTTTCTCAATAGCCCAACTGTGAATTTGCAAATCTATTCTGGCTACTATGAAATTGTCATCTGAGCTACTGACCTCGGAACTCACCAAAAGCATGTTCACAACAAACCTGTGTACTCTGATGTCAGACCATTGCCCTAATGCTTTGTCTAATTCCAGATAAATTCAATTTAATTTTAAAAGTAATTTATCTTACATAGGTCGCTGGAGAGTAAGTCTTCCTGTGGGAGCAGGGGAGATATTGAGAAAACCAGGGGTTAGGTGGGAAGAGTGGCCATAATATCAGCCAGACTATTTGTGCAGTCATATGGATGCTGAGTTCTCATGGCATTCATCATTCAGAACAGAAGGGTTCATAGCCAAACAGAGCTCAGAGGTGATGGAAGGGAAAGAATAACTCATTTTATCATAATTCAGTGTTGCCAGCTGCCATGATATTCGATATTTTTTCTCAAAGCCCCCGGCTGCTAATCATGTGTTTATATGGGAATTTCAGTTTGCGTTTGGGGAAAAAAAGGTTTCTAACCCTTATGTTTGCAGAGAAAAGCTCGAAATACCCCCTAACTGCATTCACAGGGGAGAAGATTCTGACCAGATGGCTGGGAATGTAACGTGGATCGGTGGCAAGAGAATAGCCCAGAGTGCATGTGTGGTAAGATGGTGGCTGCCACATGACCCATCCCCTTCCCCAGTCTTCTGTTTTTCCTTTGGCTGGGACAGGAGGATGAGTCCAGGATGCGCCCCAACATCCTACCCCCACCAGTTTAAATTTACCCAGGCTTTTCAAAAGCCCCTTGTTCTGGTTAGTTGCCCCCCCCTCCATCCTTTTAGTTGTAGCATAGGACCTGTGTTTTTCATGATGCTGTGGCTCTGACTGATGTCCGTTTTGGGATCAGGAAGGAATTTTTCCCATTGGGCCAAATTGGCAAAAGATCTGGTGGTTTTGTTTTTTGTTTTGCTTTGTTTGCCTTCCTCACAGCATCATAGAGCTTCAGTTGGGTTGAATGCAATAGGATTTAAAAGTTTTGAGTAAGGAAGGTCAAATTGTTAACTCCTTGCAACTTGTGGCCAATATCCAATGCAGGTAAAGGCTCTAAGGGCCAGCTTCCAGTGGTAAATGAGACCTGGGCTTTTGGCTGATGGAACTTGTGGTTCTATGAGTGGGGAGACCTGAAGTCTTTGTGGACTGAGATGCCTGCCATCTTGGTGGCCTCTACAAAACCATGCTCCTGCAGTAGGGAGAAAAGAGAGGTTTCACTGTTGAGCTGTGTTGCAGGATAGGCTGTGGAGGGTCTACCCTGAGTTATGGTGTGAATGGAGCCCAATAACCCGCACTGCCACCAGTTCCTGGTACTGAAAAACAGCAAGTGGGCATGTTGCACAACTACCAAGTGTAAAATTAATAAAGTTGTGTCTTAAATCCATCCCATATGTCTTTTATTCGTTCACCTGCATATCTTGGTCAAACTTGAATCTTAAAGGCTCAATATCAGAATACAGATAAATAGAATTCAAATTTTTTATATATATATAAAATATTTATTTTTAAATCGGGTACATTTGAAGCCAATCTCATGCTTTAGGGGGATCTGACTTATGATATTTGAAGATGGGGTTGACAGCATTGATAGATTGAGTGCTTTTTTTGGTCTCAGCATTATCTATACCCTGGACTCAAGGAACTTCTTGAGATTTGAGTTTACATCTCTGTGCAACTCAGCTTTGGAGTCTGAGGTCTGTTTGACCCATAATACATTTAGTATCTCATAAAGTTATCTAAATAAATATATAATTCTGTTACAATTATTCTTTACTTAGAAACTGACATTTCACTAACATTTTTAGAATAAAAGAGAAAAATTTGAAATCTGGATATATTTTTGTAATTAGCTGTTCTCTTGCCCAGGGATATTACACTAGCTTATCTTGGGACCTGATAAAACTGCATTAGTTGAGGATCTGTCAGTGTTTTCATTCTAACCTACTGCGAATGGGTATTTGTAGTTATGTATCTTTAAATTTCTCAGAGCTTTAACAAGACATGCAAACTTTCCATCGTTTAGCTGTTTTAAAAAAGAATCGTGTAATTAAGTAGGTGGTATCAAATTCAGATAATACTCCTGATCGAGCAGAGGAGCTTTAGGTTAGAAGGGGGGAATCAGGTAAGTGCACATCCGTTGTGCTTATCAGAATATTTTATGATAGAGATAAATCTCAGTTTATCATGTGTAAACTTCAAATCACACCAGTTTGGATCATGTATTGGAAGTTGCTACGGCAGTGGCAAAATCTTAAATTTAATTTTTTTTCCCACCAAAAGAGGGATCTTTCACAGAACAGTTTTTGGTTTGTGGTGAACTGCAGCATAAGTGGTAAACATTTTTCAGGATTTTCTGATTTGTTTTTCCTCTTCTGCTTTCCAATCTCTCAAGCTTTATATCAATATTGCACTGTCCTTTTATTTTTTTTATATATCCTTGATGTAGTATTATAGTACAGATTAGCTCTCTGTTGATATTCTGCCTTCCTTAAAATGGGAACAGCAAGTGCTTTGATGGAGAGATTGAAAGGTTATCTAGTTTTGCTGTAGGCTCTAGAGGTGTCTGCAGTGTTATTCCATAACTGTTTTCCATTGACATCTGTAAATCAATAGCCCTACGCTTTCTCCCTAACAGTATGTTAGGTGCAATATTTTATGGTTGTGGAAATAGTGATATGTTACAATGCTATGCTAAATTGGCTCATTAATACTTTCTATATTGATAAATCCTACCTTAGTGAAAACACAAAATCTGGCTCCTTGGTATTTAGTTTTAGGGTAAGCTAACTGTTTATGATGGTCGAAGAAATATTTTCTAATAAGAATCGTTACCTACTTTTTGTTTGACAGTGTCCTGTAAAAAGGAATGCTTTTGATTTCAACTGTACTTTTCTTAGGATAATTAGTGTTGTTTATATCTTGAGCACAAATGATGTGTATAAACAAATCATTATTCTGCAACTAGCGTTATCGTTAGTTCTCTATGTGCTTCGCTCTGCAAAGATCTTTTGACATTAATGGTACACATATCCCATTGGTTTCTGTGGAACTTTGTATTACAGAAGTATTATTTTTCCATGCTGCATAATATCTCAGAGTAATTTAGTGCTCTTGCATTCGTAGGAGTAAAAGCAGGTGCTTACAGGCAATGCAAGCAGTGACCTCTATAGTTGAAAGAAAAGGAGTACTTGTGGCACCTTAGAGACTAACAAATTTATTTGAGCATAAGCTCTCGTGAGCTACAGCTCACTTCATTGGATGCATTTGTATTTCCATTATAAAAGGTCATTTTTAGTTGCTTACTGCATTCTCAGAGTTTTACCACTTTGGCTGAAATTTGGTATTTCAGAAGTCCAAGAGCAAATTTTTCTGAATGTCACACTTCGGGCCCATTTTCAAGCATGGAAAATGCAAAAATTAAGTTTTGCACTAAGAATTATTTTGGTTTCCTCTGAAAAGGTCTAAACTTCAGGAGGCAGCAGTGCAACATTGGAATGTTGTATGGATGTATTCCTGACGTTGTATATGGCCACTGAAAACTAGATTTAATCTGGCTGAGTTATAAGGATTTAAAAGTTGCATGCACTGGATTATGTTAAACTCTTATTAGCTTTATCTCCCAAACTTCAATTGATAGTGCACATAATGTGCATATGTAAAATGAGTGGAATACATGTCTCAGAATTTCATTGTATGTGCACCTGGGTGTGTAACAATGGAATAGAATTTCAGGTTTCAAAGACAGGATTGTGGAATTATGTGCATGAATGGAGGTAGGACTTTCAAGGAGTACCATGTTGGAAGAGATATGACCCCTTCAGAGCCCTGCCTTATTTCACGTCCAAGGAGCTCCTGTGTTTTCTTGTCTGATATAGGTGAGGACAGAATGAGGCGTGAACTCCTACCTCATCAATTGCACATACTCTGCAGTGAAGGGTATCTTCATTGCCGTCCAGTAAATATAGTAGAATTTCTGGAGTAATTTCATTGTTTAAAAAAAAAACAATATTTTGTACTGAATTTCTATCTTAAAAGAACATTATGATGCCAAGAGCACCCAGAAGCCAGGAAGTGACACATTAAAGTTTCTAGCTCAAATTTAGATATATCCCTTTGTATATATGTATCCCTGTGTATGCACTAAGATACTGTCTTTTAATTATATGCTTGCATACCATTTTTTCCCCAGGACCACTGCCTTATTCTGTGCACACTTTAGACAACTGAATGAGATGGGGTTGTGTGGTGAATTGGTCTGGGATACAGAGCATTCTGCCTTACTCCTTGTATACTCTGTTATAAATGAGGCTGATGTACAAAGCAACTGTATTTCATTCACTGCATAAAATGCAGCAGTGGTCTACTGGAAGAAGCATTGTTGTTACGATAAAATCAGTGTACTGAGACCCAAGGATCAGACAGGAATCAGTTATATTCTTGACTTTGCATAGACTTCCTGTGCAACCTTGAATAAGTCACTCAGCCTCTTTGTAGCTCAGTTCTGCATCTGTAAAATGATGAAGATACTACTTAACTTCACAGGAATGTATGAGGATAAATTCATGAAGATGTGTGAGATGCTTGAATACTACAATGATCAGACCCATAGAGAAGCCTGGAGAGAAAGAGAGACCTTGTTCAGTGCATAGCTTGGATGGTGTGCACAAAGTGAGACATTGGGTCATGGACTGAACAATAAAGAAAAGAAACTGCCTCATCGCTGAGAAGTGTGCATCTTGTACTCTGAACAAAGTAAAGGTTTTGTGGATAAGTAGTTTGTGATCATGTAATTATATCATACCCAAGGGGGCAAAGTTACAGTTTTGTAGGCTTCTTATTACAACTGTAACATTTTTAATCTTTTGTATGGAATATATATAAAAGTTGTCTCTAAATTATATTACCACTAAATAAAACAGTATCAGTGAAGTTCAAAATGCTAAAATAATATGAAGGTTTTGATTTAAAAACACAATTTGTGTTTCGCTGAAGTGGTGATGGTGTCCTGATATTTTCTTATGTCTCGCTACTACACGTTGAATTGCAATAGTCAGCCGTGGGTCTGAGGAGCACATGAGCTCTGATACATTGCCTCAGCCAAGCAGATTAATGTCAATCTATCCTGCAAATCCATACTCTTGTGAGTAGTCTCATTGAAATCTGTGGGAATATTAGTATTTAAGGTTTCTCATGTAAGGGTTTATAAAGTTGAGAAGTTTGCCTGAATTTCTTTGCCTTTGTGCCTCATGTCAGAATTATGACATTGCATTATATTTTGCCTCTGTCAAAAGTGGGAACTGATTATAATATAGATGGCAAGTGCTAAAATACTGTGGGGGGATCAGGACTTGATGAATAATCTTCACATTGTCTGAATGAGAAGTTTGGTGGAATTTTTAAGACTTTCCAGTTAATATACATTTTAACATGGAAGGGGTTTTAATGTACCTTTGCTAAAATTAGAAATAAAAGGGGTTCTTTTGGTTAAACTCTAGAGTTGAACACATAATTTCTTGTGATTTTTGCCATAATTATGAATAGACAAAGTGATTGCATGTGTAAGACTGTAAGGAAGCCTGAGCAGTTTAGCATGCTGACTGTTAATAGCTCGAAGTCGGGGTACAGTGTAGAAAGGTAAAAATATCGCATCTGGTGTTACATGTTGTTAACTCCCTCAGCAGACATTAAATCATTTCAAGTACAATAATAGTGTAGGAGGTAAATTAACTAACCATTAACAATCTTATAAATACACAATTAACATGCCAACATTTATATGACACATTGATGGGGCAGCAGTAATTTTTGATTGGGAGTTTGCAGACCTTTGAGAAGCCTAAGGCTGCTGCTTGTTTAAACAAATTCTTACCATTTGCAGGTGAGCAGTGCCTTTTCCAGTACTAAGTGAAGGGTAAATAATTATATTTAAAGAACATTCTCTGTACACAGCCTGGGAGACATTTCCGTTTTAAATATCCATCTACTGTACTTTGTTGTCTGTACTCCTGAGGTCAAAGCCTGCAGGTTATTACTTAAGGCCCTCAGCTGGCAAATTACAGCAAAGGGACACGTGCCTTATGGTCTCTAATTTTTAGCAGACAGAAATATTTACGGACAGATAATTTATTTTTCTAATTAAAGTAATCTGTCTAGACATCCATAATTGTAATTTAATAAAAGTTGCTAGAAAACAGCTAGACATTGTTAATGTAACTTATTAAAACTTGTGGTAGAAGTTGAATTATTCTTTAAGAGGTATATTTTTAACAAATGGAATGCTGGATTTCTTCTCTCCCATTCTTTTGCTGAAGTCCTGCACGCTGCTGGGACTATTATTTAATATTTATGCAGTGCTATAAATTTGTATGGCACTTTACCAAAAAAAAAAAAAAGACACAATCTCTCCATCAAAAAGCATAGACAAGAAATGACAACAGACAAGGTGGAGAATGGGAGAGAGAGAGAACAGTTAAAACAGTAAGGATCTGTGAAGATTATGTAATTTCTGTTGTTGGATTTTGACTTTTGAGGGTTTTTTATGAGGGAGGTATTGGTGATCAAATCCAATAGTATGATGCTTGCAGAACCACCTTTGGACACCTCCATAATTTTGACTTTCTTTCCACCATTAGTAACTGTATGTGGCTGTCACTGTTGAAGTTAAGTACTACTATTGCTTCTTTCCATTTAATACAAATATTCATGATATCCTGATGCCAGATCTGTTGGTGCTTAGTAAGGGATCTCCAGGCTGCTAGTTTCTGAGGAGTAAAGTATATTTTGTGTGAAATGGGGTGTGACTTTGCCATTCCCATTTAGGTGAGCTTGCTGATGCTTCTCTGCATTCTGGGCTGTGATAGACTGTAAGGCAAGGCTCAAATTGCAATCTTTTACTCTAGTTCTGTGGGAATGTACTTACTGGGGTTTGACATCCTTTTTTTCCTTAGTTCTTTCTGGAAAATTCCTTTCTCTTTCTTGAAGAAGCTCTTGCAGAATGCAGTGATAATGAGAAGTTGTCATGTACCCGCAATATGCTTATTTAATCCCTGGAGTTCTATAGTTGTTTTGAATCATTTTTTTTTTCTGGAACTGGGAATGTTTCAGCCATGCATTTGTATGAAAGGCAGTGCAATCTAACAGATATAAACCACAAAGATTGAAAGTTCAAGTCCTGGGTTCTGTTTCTTGCTCTGCTATGGCAGTTGCTATAGGCAAGAAACTATGCCTCCATTTTTGCTACATGTATAATGGAGATAACGTTTACCTTACAGAGTTTGGTAAATATTTGTTTATGTTGTTAAGTAGTGCTATGAAAGTGCAAATTGCTGTTGGTAAAATACTAAAGAGCTTGTGGTATATGACCATAGTATTCTTCGGGTGTTACACTAATGGTCCTCTAACAAACTCCATTGAGCAGCAGTGTGAGTTAAATGCTCTGTCCTGAGATGCAAACCTTTTCTTCTCTTTTTTAAAATGTTTCTCCTGGAAATGGAAAAAACTGGAGTTCAGCTAGTAGGATGCACATTTGGGGTTAAAGAAAGTTCCCACTTGAAACCTATGCCTTAATTTTTAGGTCTAATTATTAGTTAGTTTCCTGCTGAATGAAGAAATGGTGTTCAGTGTATCGTTGCTTTAGCATGCATTTTATGACTGCTGCACCAACTTTTCAACAATAAGTCATGTAGGTAGTAGCAGTCAGTGTGAAGAGCTGAACTCAGAAGATTGGAGGGAGCTGAGAGCACAGAGAGAAGGGGTGAGAGGGAGGGAGTGCAATCATCCAGCTGGCTGGTAAATCTGAGAGATCATCTCAGGTGGTGTCTGCTTTAAGGGGTGCTAAAATCAAACATTGAAGAGGCAGTATGCAGAGGAGGGTAGGAGGAAGACAGCATCAGAGGAAAAAGAATGGAAATACAGGATTGTTGTAGGGGGTGGGTGAAATCAATTACATGAGAGTGGGGGGCTGAAAGCATTAAAGGAAGAGAAGGGAGAAGAGGGGAGATGTTGAATGTATAAAGGAAACTTCCTCCTGAGTGTAATAGGTAGGTGTATTGTACCTTATAGCAATCATTTGTTTTGTGTTAATTACTAGTTTGCGGGTGTACATTTTATTTAATTTTCTTAGGTTATCTATTTGAATTCAAACTGTCCCCCAGGAGAAATGGTTGCCACTTTTATAGATACTCACTACGTAAATGGTTGTACCATGTCAGAATGAAATTAAAGTAATTCAGTGCATAAAACTTAGTTAACAAATACTTTAATTCCAATTTTGGATGTTCCAAAAACATTCCAGAATAAACATTAATCACTCTGTTTTTCTTAAAGTGCTGTATATTTTATGTTTCCAGGTAAGTTTGTCCATGGAGCAGTATGGAGAGAAGAAGATAGCATAGTAAGGTGGTGGAGTTGTGGACAGGATGGCCTTCCTGGACAACCCAGCAATTATATTGGCTCATATTCGGCAGTCGCATGTGACCAGTGATGACACAGGGATGTGTGAAATGGTCCTGATAGATCATGATGTTGACCTAGAGAAATTCAATCATTCTTCAGTGACTGGAGACAGTGGTTCGGAAACACAGGGAAGCAATGGAGAGACTCAGGGTTATGTATATTCCCAATCAGTTGATATTACCTCAAGCTGGGACTTCGGTATTAGAAGACGATCAAATACAGGTAAATGCTATTTGCAAAAAAACCTACCCCCAAACAAAACACAGAACCAACAACAACAACATACCAGTTAGAACCTCACACAAAATGCTAACTTGACTTGCTTGGACCAGTTATCAGAACCCAAGTAACTACTTGTATGTCAAACCTTTCTTTTGTAACATTTAGCTAGGCAAATAGGTCTGTTTCAGGAAAAGAAATACATAATGGGCCAGTTTCTTTTCAGCATTGTAAACTGATTTTTAGTTGATTTTTCTACTTCAATGTACCAAATCACAGTGTCTAGAAGAACTTTGAAGTTTGTCAGTTTTTATTACAAAAAATTAAAGGTTTAGAAAATATTGTGGTAAAGAAACCATCAAAATTCCACTATCAGTCCTTGAAATTCTTATTGTTTAGGTAGACAAAGTCGGGGTGTGGTTTTTTGTTTTTTGTGAGGATACCTACTTTTTGAGTAGTACCTACCTAGTGGGGACCCAGACCAAGTCATTCTGGCCCGAAGTATTAAAACCAATGAAACAACTGAGTATAGGAAAAAAGGGGTTAGTAGATGGACAAGAAAACCAGAGTAACAGAGGCCACTGAAGATAGAACAGAACAGGGGAGGAGTGAGAGAATGTGCAACAAAAAGAGGACATGCATAGTGTTGGAGGAGGGAGGGAGGGAAATGGAAGGAAACCAAAGTACAGAAGTAAATGTGGTACATTTATATTTTGTATTTACCATATTTATTGTGAAAAACTTGAGTGAGGTGTTGGCAGAATGTTGATCGTAATTAATTTTGAGTCATAATACCTCTGAGTGCATAGAACTTCGCTAACAGAGCAGGTGTCTTTAAAAACTGCATGCCACAGTAACAAGTAATGTTAGGAGTCTTAGACCAGGATATTCACAGTGAATGCTGACAATGTGCATCATGATAGGTCAGCTGCTCTATGGACTTTTATCATGAAATTTCAGAACAACAGATGATTTTGTAGTACCAAGGTCCAAGTTGGATCTTAATTCTGTAATAGCACTTTTTTCCCTGATGGTGCTCTAACAGATCAGCAAATGGGAGATTTAGCAGCAAGGAATATATAGTATCAAATGTATTGTCAGATTAATAACCTGATGTATCCTTTACCTGAAAGGGAATTAATTCTTCATTTGAAGACAGACTCAGTGACCCATCTTGCTTTTTCATCTTTGACTTCTACTGTATTGTATCTATAGTACTACAAAAATCTGAGTTAGGATTTGAGCTCTCAAAATATGCTAATTTAAAGATATTTACCTTTTTGGTATATACAAATTGCTTAGTTTTTGTTAATAGGGAGAAAACTCTGTTCTTCTGTTCTTTTGCTGTAGGGGGATGTGGGAGTTGGTACACACAGCCTCCAAGGAAGGTTCTGTGCTGAAATGCTCGAGTGTTGAAGGCTTGAAATAGGAAGTTCATCTCTTTCCTTGTAGGAACATACATTTGTGAAATAATTTTTTTGCAGGTAATACGCCACCTAAAGCTAAGAAGTAAATTTAACTAGATTCTACCTACCCAGAAAAGTGATGTTCAGTAATAAGTATCTTAAGATACTTTTTAAAAGGTAATGTATTGTCAAAAGTTGTGAAAAATAATTAATAGCATTGATTCAGGATAATTAAGGCATCTCGCTAAATTTGGAAATAAGGTCCATGAATACATAGTCTTAGGACTAGCTAAAACTGACTTCCATGTAGCAAGATGAAAAGCTTAATGTTCCAGACTGCATGGCATTTTCTTTGAGAGGTTAGTTCAGTTCAATTGTTACAGGATAAGAAAGTGGAGAAGGAGAGTTCAAAGTGTTGTGGAATTGCTGCAAAAAGTGGTACTGACGGATAATTTCACAGAGTGGGTAGATAAAAAGAAGCTAAATTAAATTCTAATTTGAAACCATTTAACTTCCCAATTAGTGTCAGATTTAAAAACAATTGTTAGTATGGTCAGTCCAATGGGGAGCCAACCTGATGCCAATTATTATTTTTTTGTTTTTTGGTTTTTTTTTTCTTTTCTCCTCTTCTTGAACCTCCCTCATCTTGTTCTCTGATATACATTGACACTGCCAGGCAGTTGATTCAGTTATTAAGACCTACATAGCTCATGACCTGAAACAATGAATGATATAGAGAAAGTAAATTGGTCAGTTTTATTTACCCTTTCTCATAGTACAAGAACAAGAGGCATCCAAAGAAACTGAAAGCCACAATTTAAAAAATAAAACCTTTTTACACAAGACACATAGTAAATTAATTAGCCTAAAGTGCTCCGTGCCAGAAAATATTAAGTGCAAGAGTTTCACAGGAATCAAAAAAGGATCAGATGTTTGTATAACATGCGCAGTTTGGTTAGGTAGAATAAAAAAAGTACAAGGGCATATAAATCTTCATGCATCAAGGCATAAATAAACTATTAACAGCCTGGAGTTAGAAACTTCCTTTTATGGGGAGACTATTGCGTAAATGTAAAAATTTCTATTCTGTTAGGGCCACCAACTTCCCTGAAGCCACTTGTCTTCATTCCCATTGTAAACAATGATATGTAGTGGCTATTTCCAAGGAGGGCATCTTAGCTCTGCATCTCTGGCCTCAGTTCTATTAAAAGTAATCAGAGGTGGCAGCCATTTTGAAAGAGGGCAGTTTTTTTATGGAATTCTTTCATAGAACATCATTCTTCAGCTCTGTTGAAGAAGAAACTTTAATTTATGAAGAAAAATGACAAAAATAACTGTTAATCATAAAAAAATCAATTGTAGCCATTGTGTGAGATTTCTCTGAGATTTGTCTATATGGAAAGTTGGAAGAGTCAGCATTATGTTAGGTTTCAGAGTAGCAGCCGTGTTAGTCTGTATTCGCAAAAAGAAAAGGAGTACTTGTGGCACCTTAGAGACTAACAAATTTATTAGAGCATAAGCTTTCGTGAGCTACAGCTCACTTCATCGGATGCATTATGTTATTCACTGTTAAGATAATTTGGGAGAAAACATGGTCTGATACCAGATCTTAAGGCATTAAGTATCATAAAGGACCCATATTCTACTTAATTTTAATTCTTAAACTAATTAACAGATTTACTTGTAAAGTCTTAGAGAATGCATTCTGTACTTAGAGTAGGTCCTGTAAGTTTGGGGAAGATATGCTGTATTCTACATATATAGAACAAAGTGATTGATTGAATCCCTACTTTAAGTGTGAAACGGTCTTAACTAAGGAACTGCAACCAGCTCTTCAGCCATATGATTATTTTTGTTAGCTACACAATTTCAGATCTGTTAGTTTGAATATTTTTTCTTTCTAGTAAAGGACAGTAGATTTTGTGTGTTCCTTGTAGCATAGTTGAGGCACTTTACATTGGACTAGAGTAGATGATATAGGTGTTTGTTCCAGTGGATAGTGGCAAATGTTTTTGAGTATATGATCTCATGTTTACTCTCTATGGTTTTAATACCCACCAAGAAGTTTTTAAAGGAATTCCCACTTTTGTTGTCATTTATTTCCTTTGGTTTGGATAGAGTTGAATTCAAATTGTTTTTTCAAGAGCCGCTTAATTATGTAGCCATAGTAATTTATCCATGCACTGCTGATGTCTGACAAGCACTGGAACAAAATGTGTTTTACTGCAGCAGTGGAGAGTCAACACGTTGTATAGGTCCTACAAAAATAGTGGCTATTGAGCACTCATACATGTCAGGTTACATTTTAAAGTAGGTTTAATTTAAGGCCTAAGACTGAAAAGTTGAAAAACCTTGAAAGTCGTCTCAGGGTGCAAGGTTGTAAAATGAAGTAAAACACTCTGTACTGCCATGCTAGGCTTGCCAGACCATGGGACCATGCATTGTGGGGAGCACAGGGGCTTGTCAGCCTAGTATTTATCTCTACCATAGCAGATAGGTAGGGAGAGCACAGATACTTGGTTTCCATCTCTTCTCCCACAAAAAAAAAATGTTTATTTCCAGCCCACAGAGATTATTAGCCAGAGCGGGGGGGGGGGGGGGAGTATGCTATACCTAGTAAAGGGCTGTAGCAAATTACTTCTCTCCCAAAGTCAGGGGTAGCAGAAAAAGGCTCATTTAGTCCTTAATATTTAATGGAAACAGAACTACATATGGTCAGTGAAATTTTTGACACTGAATGCTTGCAAACTAATACGTTTATGAGAATGAACCTTAAATAATTCAGACTTCTAATAGATACTGATAATTCCATGTAATTTGGAGTGGCTGTAGTACAATCACGCGATGAATGATAATTTGGAACCAACTGATAGAGGAATTGTATTGAGATGGAATAATTGCACATATCTCCATTTGTTCTTTTAAAATAAAATTAACCGTTGCCTACACAAAGCCAAATTACTAAGGCTTTGTGAGAGGAATCCCACAAGGATTAGGGAAAATGGAGTTCATACACTGCAGCTCATGGGCAAACTGCAGGTCTTAAGAGGATGGCGCAAAACCTTCTTCTTTAATACGTAGTCACCCTGCCCTCTCCCCACAGAGAGACATGTCAGGGCTTAAAGGGATACAGTTGCCCTTAGAAGGGTCCCAGGCACCTGGACAAATAGCTTGCCTTATGTAAGAAATTGACCTGTTATTAATTACAACAATATTAAAAGAAATGCTACATGTCCTGGTTTCCCCATTTCTTCCCTTTCCCATTGGTTTCAGGGAAACCAGAAGATAATTTAAAAAACTGAAAAAGCTATTCCAAATATAGATATATTTACCTGAAAGATTTTATTTCTCTTTTGACGGAGAGGAGATTTTGAGGGATTGATGCTTAATGTGAATAAACATAAAAATTTGATTTTGAACTATAGGTACAATAATAAATTAGAAGAACATGGCTTCACTTTTTAAAACTAAACTCTCACAATGGAAGAACATCTTGCTTCATGTTTACCGTTACAAACAGAGATGTTTCCTGCACTTTTTCACACTTAGTCAATTACTTTTTTTTAGATAATATAGCTAAAGTGTCAACAACTTTTTTAATCAATGCTTTGGCTAAGAGTTCTGATACTTGGTGACTGCTGACCCAACATTTGCATCTTTAATGCAGTTCTAAGTAAAGAAGGGATAGAATGTATTTATCAGTGTATTTTTTATTGGTGAAAGTGTACAGGAATTGTCAGAATAATTCAGTATTTTAAAATCTCCTTTAAGAGGCCATTTTAGTTAATAAATGATCATAATACATCAAAATTGCTAATATATCCAGCAAATTGTCTTTTCTCAAATGACCAAAATCATTACTTCTACTTGCCAATCTAGTTTGCTTTCTTATTGGTAATGGTGAGTTTACTGCAGTGATTATTTCTGGTGGTTGGTTTCTCGGGGTAGCTTTTACCAGATTATTTAGTTGATAGTTTGTCTCCTGAGATAAATCTGGTGTTAACAAGTGAATTTCCGGAAAGAGGAGATCCTGGAGTCCTGAGTTGCTTGATATTTTAACTGTTTGAGCCTTATTTTCAAGCCCTATTTGGAGATGGAATCAAAATATGTAAAGAAATATTATATTCATTTAAAATTTGACTAATGTTGTGAAGATACAAATCACTTATTTTACTACCTATAAACTGTTTCAGCACACTGAAGAAAAAGCGATGCTAATTTATATCGCTTTGACATTTTATAATTTTCATGATTTTTAGATAAAGGATTTTATATTTAAAACTTTAATAGTCTAGTCTGAGTTCATTTATCTTTAATTTTTGAAACGGGTAGAGTAATTCATAACAGTAATTTTATTCCTGTAATGTAATATTCACTTGAGTTCATTTGTGCATTAAAATTCCTTTAAGACCGTTATTAATGATTTATATAATGAAATGTCATATTAATCACAGAAGTTTTCACATTTTATTATTCTCTTCCATGTTAATACTATCTTTATGATCTCTATTAATGTTTTATATCCTCTAATTTCAATTATAAATCAAGAACACTTTCATGTTTTTGTTGGTATTTGCTTTTTAGGGGTGCCACCTTTAAAATTTTATGACTTCTCCCCCTACATATGCGGTATAAAACATCTTTATTCATATAAAGGTAGTTAATTATGTCTTTGTTTATAGTAAACTTCCATTGACAAACTTATAGTAATAATATTTCTTTTCAAGCTCAGAGACTAGAACGACTACGAAAAGAGAGACAAAATCAAATAAAATGCAAAAACGTTCAGTGGAAAGACAGAAATGCTTCTTGTTCAGGTAAAGAGAAACATCTATTTTCTTTATATTTTTAATTGTTGAGTTTACTTAATATTCGTTTACATAATTTTCAGTTTATAAACCTCACTTAAAAACTTCCAAAACACAGAGGAAATATCAGTGAAAGATTCTGACCACCTCCTATTCTCACTTGTGTTTTCCCCATAATTTTCAGCCACCACCTGCCCACTCCTATTGATTTACATTGATTAAAGAAAAATCGAGACATTGATTAAAAGCTACTGTAATTGACTGAAATTTTAATCAGAGGTTTTTTAAGGAACATTTCAAAATACAGATTAACACAGTGCTTGCAGAACTTGGTAGTTTCTAACATCACTGTTTATTTTGTGTCTACACATAAAATTTAGGTCAACCTATCTAACTTGCTCAGTGATGTGAAAAATTTACACCTGTGAGAGATATAGTTAAACCAACCTAAGCCCTGGTATAGACTCAGCTAAGTCGATGGAAGAATTCTCCCATCAACTTAGCTACCACCTCTTGAGGTGATTTACTACAGAGATGTAAAATCCCCTTCCAGTCCTGTAGCAAGTGTCTACACTACAACAGCATAGCTGCAGTGTGACAGCTGGGCCGCTGTGGTACTTGTAGTGTAGATATACCCTGAAGCTCCTCTTAGCTTGATGATTAAGCATCAAAGACAATGAAATTGTATTCTGGAATTTTTTGCATGGGAGCTGGTGTTTAACAAAACAAATAACTGACAAGCCTTGACTCTCTCCTTGCAACCGATCAAAGCTGATTAGAGTATTTAGCTTCCAGGTGGAAGACCACTATTTGCAAACAAGTGATAGGATGCATAACCTATTTCAAGTGGCCTTGGATGTTATGGATGAATGTGTGGTGCGAAACGTTTTTTTATATTTACAAATTTTAAAAGTAGTCTCGGTCTGTTTTCTAGGTGAGGAGGAAAGCTTAAGGGAGGGAAAAAAAAGCAAAGAGAAGTATTATGAAAATATGACTTTTGTCTTCATGGGTTTTAAGCTTCTTGGGGCTTCTAAACTCACTCTGCCCTCACTTCATCAAACCATTAATGTTATTGAAAGATGGCTCTTGCTTTTAATGTAGCTCTGCTTAAGAATGTGGACACAGGAAACTTCAGAATGAAATGAAGCCAGAAATGCCATTTGAGGTTTTTATCTGTTTCTTAGAACCAGTAGTTATAACTAATATTTTCCCTGTAAATATCTATTACTTCCTTTTGTAACTTATAATTTAGTGTTTTTTATTACTATACTGTAGTGCTTAAATGGTAACATATGGAATTAAAAAAATTCTATGCCAATTATTTTGTTTCCTAGCATAACTTATGTCTGTCCTGGTTGTATTTGACACAAACTGTCAAAGTCTTGTACGGTCTATCATGCCTCCTCCTTTCAAAATTTGTATATATCTTAACGTGGTCCCTACGTAATCCCTGTCACTAGGTCCCTATATTTTTCTGTCTGCCCTTTGTAGGACCTTCTCCAGTTCTATAATATCTTTTTCATAAGAGTGAACAGAGCTGCTCACTGGATTCCAAACATGGTTGCACTAATCCCCTATACAGAGTTAAAGCATACATTTGATACTTCTGTTAATGCATCCTAAAATGTTTTTGCCTTTTTACTCTGTTAAGCATTATATTGAAGGTTTTAAAGTTTAATCTTCCATAACCTCCAACCCCTTCTGCTCAGTGTTTTGTAGCTTTTGACCACTGACGGTATAATCCTCTCTTCTTGTTTCTTATCCCTAACCATATTACTTGATGTTTCTTTGCATTGAAATGGACAGTGGATTCCCAAGCTCTTGCTTTATTCTAGCTAGTTCTGTTGTCTCATTCCTGGACCACAGATCTAAGACATAAGGGGTCTCTTTGGAGGTGGACCAAACCTATCAATTATTAGCAGGGGAGGTGTTGCTCCTCCCCTAAGAAAGTTCTCCAGTTTTTGTTGTTGTTGTTGGGTTTTTGTTTTTTTTTTTGTTTTGTTTTTTTTGAGTCTTCAGATGCAGGCAGAGAGTCCCATTCTTCCCTGCTGCAGAGCAAAAAACAAAACAAAAAAATCTCCAAGTTTTGATTTGATCAGCACAGGGGTTTCCCTTTTTCCCCACAGTCTCCTTTGGAAGATGTTCTAAAAGGCATAAAATGAAATCTGTTTCCCTCAAGTGGTATAAATCTGTGGTGTGCAGCATGGAGGATAATCCTCAGTGGTGGGTTCCCCTGCTCACTTTCAGAGTAAAGCAAGAGAGATAAATACAGAAAATTCCCGGCCATAGGCATGCTGATTCCTCTGAGCCTGAACATCCACCCAGGGAATTCTTCCTCATTAGGGGAAGAAGGTCAGAGTTAGAGACTCAATAGTCAAATACATATTAAAAAAAACAAAACAAAAACCCTCCCACAGAGGAAAAGGAGTACTTGTGGCACCTTAGAGACTAACAAATTTATTTGAGCATAAGCTTTCGTGAGCTACAGCTACTGAAGTGAGCTGTAGCTCACGAAAGCTTATGCTCAAATAAATTTGTTAGTCTCTAAGGTGCCACAAGTACTCCTTTTCTTTTTGCGAGTACAGACTAACATGGCTGCTACTCTGAAACCTCCCACAGAGGATAGTATCTTCTAGGCAAGAGTGTACTGAGCATAGTAAACTCTGAGTATGAAGTCTGCAGATGCCCTAAACATTCTATAGCTATATATCCCTTCTCGGGCATCCTGGGAAGGTGTAGTGGTGCAGTAAGGAATTCTAGTCACACCTAGAAGACTAGGAAAGCATCATATTGTCGTCTCCAGCTCCTGGGTTATTCCAAAGAGGAAATGCCCATATTTTTAGCTTCCAGAAAGAAATCTACTAACTCAGTGTGTCTATTCGGGGGCCTGCTTGAGGTTTACCTTTTGGTTCTAGGACAAAGGCCTCACTACTATATCTACCTCAGTACCATGGATTCTTGAATTTCTTTAAGATTGATTCAGACTGGGCCTGGCATTTCAGACACTCAAAGGTCAAGTTGCTGCTTTGTCTAGCATCCTTAGTGAAGCCGGGAAGTCGTTAATTTCGTCCTACAAAAAATGTCCAACATTTTTTGAAAACAGCATTTCTTCTACATCCTCCTGAAGCACACAGAGTTCTTTCTTGGGATCTTAACCTGGTTCTCAGGGCCATTTCAGACCCTCCATTTGAACCACTCCTGAAGGTGTCTCATTTTCTAACCATTACAGTGATCTTGTTGATAGCAGTCAATTCAGCCCTCAGGGAGTGAGTTAGGAGTTTTTTCCTAGTAACCTCAGTACTGTACCTTCCATAAAGATGATAAAGTGGTCCTCAAATCAACTCTGCCTTCATACCAGGCTCTGTAGAGCACAGAAAATTGTCCTTCCATCCTCCTGGCCAGCTCCGTGCATCCCAAAGAGAAACTGGCATACTTTGGATGTCCACAGAGCTCTCAAAGTATATATTCACCACACAGCTCAATTCAGAAAGACAATTACTGTCTTGTGTTTTATCATCTGGTGTCAAAGGGAAAGCAGGCTTCAAAATCTTCAGTTTCCAGATGGCTAAAATTTTGTGTCTCAGAAGCATACAAGTCTAAAAGCATAACTTCATCCTCCAAAATCAGAATTGACTCCTTGAGAGTAGTGGCAGTTTCATGGGCAGAAAGATCATACGTCTCATACAAGGAAATCTGTAAAGCAGCCAGTGGGTCATCTGCTCATATTTCCTCATAATTTCTCCCAGTTCCTCAAACTGTCCATTTACTCATAATCTGAGGAAGCCTGTGGTAGATGGATGCGCCTCACTTAGGAGGAGGTGGTTGAGGGACATCTACATAGAACACATCACAAGACATCGGCAATACCAGGAGGGATGAGCTGGTGTGCCAATGAGAAGCACAGTGGGGAAAGTAACTGAAATATTTTCCGTTTGGATTGTATTTTCTAAATGGACAGCCTACCCTAAATTCTCAATTACTGAGGGACAATCTTCACTCGTTGCTATATTTGCTTTCCACAACCAACTCTCTGTATAACTCTCTGTATAACTTTTCATGAGTGATGTACCTGAATACTTGGATGCTAATATCTAAACTGTATTCTTAAATTTATTCACCTAAATTTGGGTTATTGCTGATTATGTACTATATGTATCTTATGACTTTAAAAACAAACTTTGTATTTGTGGATAATCTAAGCACTATACCAGATGTACGGACACACTTTTCTTAACCTTAGCTTTAATAAATTTTTTATATCCCAGTAACTATTATTCACAGCTCTTTATAACTGTATAAAGTTCTCTGTGAGTGGACACTGCTAGGAAAGTCCCAGTGTCATGGATCTGTGGACCTCATTACATATCGCAATAAGAACATTTCAGGTGCCTTATCTGAAAATGATCTTCCTGAGAGTAATGAGGTCCACAGATCCTGCCCACCCTGAATGGGCTGATAATTTGAGACAACTATGGGATTATTAATTGGTACTAAGCATTTGTTGTTCATTGAATTCCTTGCTCTGCCGGAGGGTTGTTCTATTTAGTCTTTAGTGTTTAATGTTCCTTACAGATGTAGAGTGGTTAGAAATTTCTTAGGCTACGGAAATGTCTCCACTGGCAGTTTATCAGAGGTGGTGCCACACCTCCCCTGCCACTGATTAACTGGTCTGGTCTGCATCCAAGGCTGCATGGATCTGTAGACCTCATTACTCCAAGAAAGGAAATTTTCAGGTAAGGCATGGGTAAATTTTCCTGTTATTGCCCCTTCCTTACATTTAGTTCCCCATCCCACAAATTTTGTCTTTGGCAGACTTCACCTTCCTGTATTTTCCTTATTTCATGTCATTGGTGTATGAAGGGCTCAGATAAGACCTTGAGAGTGTCTGAATAGTTCTCCACTAGCTACTTCTCTTCTTTCTGAGGAACTTCTTCTTTCTAACTTTGACTCTTTGCCTTAAATAGAACGCCACTTTGTTTTGTCAACTTCTTGTGATAGGTGTCCCAAACCCAAAGCATATTTCAAGGTAAAGATTTAGATTCTGGTAGTGGAATGACTGTGTGTGCAACTCCTCCTCCACTGTCCACCCCTTGTCAGTAGCTCTTTTACAGGTTTGGAGGTTAGAATCTGTTTTAAAAGTAGGTGTAATTTAGGTCTGTGCTGTATTTACTTGTGCCATATTCACCTAGCTTACCCAAATATTGCTTCCTAGACTTTTGATTTCTACTGTCTCTCATGGTTGTCAAAAGACAAAGTTAATTTTCTCCCTGTCTTTCTCCTTCTCAGTTCTTTGCTTCTTCCTCAAAAAGTTTGTAGCTGTAAGAGGCTGTTTCCAAAACAAAACAGAGGTTGCTTTTTTAAAAATGCATAATTTCTAATTGCTTTGAATCCCTGAGGGTTTGTCTTTCAAGATTAAACAAATCCCATATGTGGACATCCCTAACAATTCTGTTCTGAGTGGGGTTACATTTTTTAATGTACTGATAAGCCTGACAGACTATCTGTTGCTGGTGCACGTGGAAAAAAGAGATTCTGTAAGTGTAGTATACTCTGAAACCTGTTTTAAATGATCACTTAAGGGTCTGACACTCATTGGCTTAGGCAGAGTTGCCTGTGAGCAGCTGGAATTCCCTCTCCACTCCAGAGTGTGGTAGGTAAGTAGTCTAAACTTCCTTCCTTCCTGGTGTTTGACCTTAGAGGAAATTTAAATAGCAGTTAAAAAAACAAGAAAACAAAACCCACCAATGAAAATATAAACCACAGTCTAAGCGTTATCCTGAATCTTAGATGTTTCTTGGAATTCTCAGCAGCACCTCCTCCGTCCCAGTCTCTAGTTGTCTTGATATCAGGCAGACACTCCAACCTTCCTTGATGATAATGAGTTCTACAGTAACTCCTCACTTAATGTCCTCCCACTTAATGTTGTTTCAGAATTACATTGCTGCTCAATTAGGGAACATACTCATTTAAAGTTATGCAATGCTCCCGTGTAACGTCGTTTGGCTGCCTGCTCTGTCCACTGCATGTAAGATTTTGTGGAAGAGCAGCGACTTTACAAGGGAGCATTGCACAAGTTCCTCTTCTCCGCCTCCTTCCCCTCCCTCCCAGCGCTTCCCACACCACCAAATAGCTGTTTGGCAGTGCTTAGGACTTTCTGGGAGGGAGGGGGAGGAGCGGGAAAGCGCTGCGTCTCCACTCCCCCCTCCCCCTCCCCTAGAAAGTCATAAGCGCGAAGCGCTGGGAGGGAGGGGGAAGAGAAGGGAAGCTTCATGTCTCTGCTCCTCCCCCTCCCTCGCAGAAAGTCCTAAACCAGCCAAACAGTTGTTTGGAGGCTCTTAGTACTTTCTGTGGGGGGAAGGAGCGGGGATGCGGTGTGCTTCTGAGAGGAGGTGGAATGGGGGTGGGAAGAGGCGGGCCTGGAGCATTCCCCAGGAAAGTCGGCGCCTGTTCTTCTCCGGGTAAGCTGGCACTGCTGCTGCAAAGGTGCTTCTTAGAGTCCTTGCCTGCAGCGGGCTGTGCCTGGGTGGGATAAGCCAGGGGCATTTCCCAACCACAGTACTGTACAGTATATAATGCTTTTTGTCTGCCCCCAAAAAATTTCCTTGGAACCTAACCCCCTGCATTTACATTAAATCTTATGGGAAAATTGGATTAGTTTTAACATCATCTCACTTAAAGTTGCATTTTTCAGGAACATAACTACAACCTTAAGTGAGGAGTTACTGTATCTGTCAGCATGCATCAGCAAAGTTCTAGAGATTGAGTTTAGGATAGCTGAACTGAAAATCACTTTATTCCTAAACGGAGTTCTCGGATCTGCCAACCTGTTACAATAGGCTTCTGTTAAAGGTGAAGAACTGTATTCCTTCACTTGGGGATTCTTTGGAGAACTCTGAAGACAGGTGAAGTATGGGGGAAATAGTTTCACTATTTCTGTCTTTCTTTTCAGTTACTATTGACAGATATTTCAAATATAAAGGGCTCCTTGTTTCTTTGGCTACCTAGATTTTATAAACACACAGAAGTGTTGGGGAGGTAGTGGTTAGAGCAGGGGAATGGAGTTCAGGAATGAGTTATAGTGGTAAACAAACATTTATACTCTGGTAGCATCCAAAAGCCCCGATCTAGAGCAGGGTGTCATTGTGCAGGGCACTGTACTGACAGGGATGTGACAGTCACTGCCACAGAGAATGTAACATACAACCAGTGAATGTGACGAAGAACTGGCATGGTGTGTAGGAATGGGGAGTTACATGTAAGAAAATGAGGGAAGGGGAAGTGGGGAGTCGCAACTGATCACCTGCTTGGCCAAGATCAGCAGGCAGAGTTTTGGAGGCATCACAGTGGAGGTGAGTTTTAAGGAGGGTCAGGTCGGAGCTGTACATATTGTATCAGGGAGATTTTTTTCCATGCATAAGAGGTAATGTGGGGAAAAGTACAAATATATTTAAAGAGAAGTTGACTTATGGTGTTGAAGGGACTGTTGGTGGGGAGAAGGTGGAGATTGATGTTCTGTTGAGTTACTAGCATTCTGGAATTTGTTCCAACTGTGCCAGTGACTCACTTTGCCTTTCTGTATCTCCGTCCCTTCACCATAAAATGGGAACAGTGATACTGTCCTGCCTCATTCATGTATTGAGGCTACATTAATGTAGTAAAGCACTTCGTGATCTTCAGGTAGGACACCAGAGAAGTGACAAAGCATTATTATTTTCTAAAATAATACTTGCTATCTTTACATAAAATAAAGTGAATCTTCAGGTCACTCAGTAGGACTTAGTGCTTTTCATCCACACATCTCAAAGCATTTACAAAGTTAGGTAAGTATTAGCTTAATTTGTTATATGAATGCTGAATGGAAAAAAAGTCATTGAAAACCTTTCCTTTCTTCATAAACTTTCAAATTCCTAGTTCTCATGCAAGCAATGCTAGTATGTGTTGGGAAGTTTTTGTTGCAGATAAATTTTTTGCTGCATATTTTGTGGTCAAATAAATTGTATCCAGGAATTTAGTGGTTTTGTTTTCAAATATGGGAACTATTGAGGGAGATTACTTTTTATAACTGAAATACTGTGTTTCAAAGGGGTGTATGTGTGATGAAATACTTTGTGTATATGTATGTTCCTCTTTTAAAAAGATTGGCTGTCCGTCCAATAGGCTTTATAATGAGACCCTTATGGATTTTGCCTATTAAAGTGAAGTTAGAAGTGGAGTTAGAGAGGCTCTACAAAACAACCTAAGAGTTTTCTTTATTTGTTCAGATTAATTCATCAATAAACTTTGATAACACTGAAAAATGTAACAAGCTGTTTAGAAAGAAGGGGAAATGTAGTAAAATTTACAATATATTGAAACAGTCATCTGAACACTTTGAGCTGAACACACACAGCTAAAAATTCCATAAAAAAACAAAGCAAAACAACATATGCAGGCTAGTTAAAAAGCTTTAGGGTGTGAAAATAGTGCAGCTAAACCTATCGTTTGTAAAAACAAAAAAACACCTGTGGTTTTCCTTCTAAAACTGAAGGCAGTTAAAATGGTGTTCCCTATCCTTTTCAATAGGTTTTCCCTGTCTCTTCTCACAACACTGTGGAATGTGCTGCTGTTCCAAACTCCTGAGTCACACATAGTTTTCACTAAAATGAAAACTATGCAAAACTGATGCCACAGAAATGAACACAGAAGGACTCCAAAGACTCTCTCACTGCACATGCCAACAAAAGAAATAGCAAGCAAGCACATCTCAAATATTTCCTAAGAAACAGCTCAAGCAAGTAAAACATTTGAACCAATTAAATCATTCTACAGAACTCCAGGGGACAAAGTGTTTTCCAAAGGCACAAGAAATTACAGCTCACAGCACTACTCTAACATAGTGGCAAATAAGAATTTTTAAAAACTAAAACAAGCCTGTTGTACAAACAGAATATGTTATGGGGTTTAAATTACCATAATTAAAGACAAAATTTAATCATGCTCTTCTGGATTAACCTATATCTTGCTGTAACCTATTGGGTATCTTTTAGTATATACCACCCTTGCCAACTGTTTGAACTTTCAGGTAATCTGATGGATAAAAATAAAACTGAGTTTCTGACTAGTTACAGTTTGACAGGTTTTAACTTCACAATTCAAAAAACGAACTGCCTCCCTGAAGCATTGACCTTCTGAGTCCTGTTTAGTCTGCCTCAGTAACTGTGTGTTCTCTGGAGGGGCAGCATGTAAATCTTTGGGACTTGAGAGAATCAAATGTATGAATAAAGAGCAGAGCATAGACAGTTTAGGTGGATTGATACTGATTCTCAGACAGTGATTGATTGAATTTGGGGTGGTTTGCTCCAAGAGCAGATGTGGGCCAAACTTGTGCAGTTTCAGTCTGGAGAATGAGACCCATTGGTTCTAATAGGCTAAATGCTACAGGCTCTGAGCTACATTTGTCCACCCTGATTTTGTAGAATCCTTGTAACATTAGGACCCTCCCTTTATTTAAAAAAAAATCAATTTCCATAAATTTGGGTTTAAACTCTTGCTGACAATCCTGCTATTATATCAAACAGCATTATAACAGACTTCTTATGCCCCACTAATTTACACGTTAACTTCATTATTACGCTTATTATCACAATACTGTACTTCCTTGTGACCCAGGATGCTTGTTGCTCAAGCATGGTGTTATCAGGCCTTATTTTTCCAGATGAGACCCCCACAAGGCAGCTTACTGGAAGAGGGGAAGTACATGGGAATGTAGGAATTGCGACACTGGATTAGATTCATGGTCCTTCTAGTCCAGTATCCTGTCACCAATAGTGCCAGTCCTAGATGCTTCAGAGGAGGTGCAAGGAACCCTGATGGGATAACTTGCCCCAAGAGAGTTTCCTTTTAACCCCTACTAGTTAGGTGTGGGATTAAGCCCAGAAGCAAAAAATTAATATCTCTTCCAAAACTCTTGTTTATTTTTTTAATATTTACTGTTACAATTCTGAATAAATCTAAGGCTCTAGCCATTACCATCAAGCAGCCTCCAGCTACAGATTACAGCCAGCTCGATATTAACCTATCTGGATGACAAAGGGGGCAACTTTCAAATATTTGGGCAGCATCCTAGACAGTGCTAGAGGATATTCAAAAGATGTGGACACACTTGTATATGCTGCCATGTTTCGGGCCCTTCAGCGGCCTCTGTTGAAATGACAGATTCAGTCACAGAGACCCCTTTGGGACTGCCACCTGATATGCTGAGATTACCTTTGAGCCCGTTTTCCCTGTCAGCTTGGGACTTCCAGAACCCTGCCTTGTTGAGCCAAACATGCTAGCCTGCTGCAACACAGACCCAGGGTCCAGGCCACGCCCCCAAAGCTGCAGGCGTTAAGTGAAAACAGCTCTGTAGGTTACCTGACTCCAGCACACAGACATCCAGCTCCCAATGGGATCCAAACCCCAAATAAATCCATTTTAACTCTATATAAAGCTTATACAGGGTAAACTCATAAATTGTCTGCCCTCTATAACACCGATAGAGAGCTATGCACAGCTGTTTGCTCCCCCAGGTATTAATTACGTACTCTGGGTTCATTAATAAACAAAAGTGATTTTATTAAGAATTAAAAGTAGTATTTAAGTGGTTTCAGGTAATAACAGACAGAACAAAGTAAGTCACCAAGCAAAATAAAGCAAAAACATGCAAGTCTAAGCCTAATACATTAAGAAACTGATTACAGATAATATCTCACCCCCAGAGATGTTCCAATAAGCTTCTTCCACAGACTAGACTCTTTCCTAGTCTGGGCCCAATCCTTTCCCCTGGTACAGTCCTTGTTAGTTCCAGCAGCCATCTTGGGTGTTAAGCAGGGGCTTTCCCCTTCGTCCTGTTCCACCTCCTTTTATAGCTTTGGCACAAAGCAGGAATCTTTCGTATCTCTGGGTCTCCACCTCTTCTTCTAAATGGAAAAGTACCAGATTTAAGATGGATTTCAGCATCAGGTGACAGTCACATGTCCCTGTGAGACCTCATTCTTCATTACCCATGGGCTGGCCCACACAGGAAGGCTTGCAGGTAACAAATCCATTCACAACCAATTATCCTAGTCAATGAGAGCCATCAAAATTCTAAGCCACCATTAATGATCCACACTTTGCATAATTACAGTAGGACCTCAGAGTTATACTTCATATTTCTAGCTTCAGATATGAGAATGATACATACATACAAATAGGAGGAATATATTCAGTAGGTTATAACCTTTGTTATTTCAGAGTAGCAGCCGTGTTAGTTTGTATTTGCAAAAAAGAAAAGGAGTACTTGTGGCACCTTAGATGCTAACAAATTTATTTGAGCATAAGTTTTCGTGAGCTACAGCTCACTTCATCGGATGCATCCGATGAAGTAACCTGTAGCTCACGAAAACTTATGCTCAAATAAATTTGTTAGCATCTAAGGTGCCACAAGTACTCCTTTTCTTTTTTGCGAACCTTTGTTATACCTTACAAGATACTTTATGCATAAAGCATATTCCAGTTACATTATATTCACATTCATAAGCATATTTTAATAAAACATGGAGTGCAACATCACAGAAACGTCATGACATTAAGCTTGCTATGCATCTGTGAATCTATAGAACCTCAGTTATATCAGCTTCATTATATAGAAGTGAAACATAGGTGCTGTGGAAGACTGAAGTACATTGGATTGACATTTTTGATTCTCCTCATCTTGGTCAGCTGCTATGTATCAAGAGCAGGACAAGATCTGAAATGAGGATCTTTGAAGCTGAAGCTAGCAATCACCCCACATGAGCACTGGTATGGATGTATTATTAGAATGGAAGACCAACAACTTCCGAATCATGTGAACCTAAGAATGCCACTACATGGCTGTGCCCATAAGCACCTGGCCAGAGAGGGATTCGAGTGGTGCTCAATCTGCAAGGAGGACACATCCTTTTGGGATTTGCCATGGTAGTGATGATTGTAACTCTAGGTATTCTTGGTAACCATATTATTCTTATTTGTATTACAGTGCTGCTTAAAGATCCTAATCAAGATCGGCACTCCGTTGCACTAGGCACAGTACAAACCTATAGTGAGAGATGGTTCTTGTTGCATACAGCTTACAGGCTATATAGAAAAGCTGGATGAGGGATGGGAGGAGAAAAATAAATGTCTAATCTCTTTTTAATCCCAATAAGGTCTTGTAGTAATGACATGTACAGGTTAATTGTACGAAGAAGCTTTCAGCTTTGAATTTGGCACTTTTCAGTTTCATTCTGTCCCCTTGTTCTTTTGTTATGAGACAGGGTGAATAGACACTCCCAGTCTATCTTCTTTAGACTGTTCATTGTTTTATATAATTTTTATGATGTCCCCTTTGATTCATCTCTTCTCCATCCCTTTTGCACATGGTAATGCAAATGCTTTTCTCTCTCTCTTTTTTTTTTTTTTTTTTAATTGCAGCAGAGGAGTTAAGCTCGCTGTTTGAAAAAAAGAATTTCAGAGTAAAGTCTCCACATTCTGGGAAACAGTCGTTACTGTCTGTGCGACTTGAGCAGTGCCCACTGCAGTTGAACAACCCTTTCAATGAATACTCAAAATTTGATGGCAAGGTAAGTGAATCAAACATTTTCCTCTTACATAGAGCTGGCTTCTAATCGAAGGTTAGGTTGCTCTGTCTGCTCTTACAACATTACAATGTGTAGATATTTGTTTGGGCTTTAATTAAACATCACAACAGCCCTACAGTTCATTATTTTAAACTGGCTATCCTAAAACTTTTCTCTCTGTCTTCATTGTAATGGTTCCCAGAGGCAATAGCAATCGGAGCCAAATGAAAATATATAATAAATAAATGGTGTGTGTGAGCTCGGGCTTAGTACTAGAAGGTTATATCATGGACTTGTGTCCATCCTTCAGCACGTGGTGGTTTCAGTAAAATGTTTAATGCAGCTGAGTCTTAGGCATTTTATCCCTACTCGATTACTGGCGTGTCCATGGATATCAATAGTCTGTTGCATTGCAGAGTTTCTCTCTAGTAAATCTAGCCCCGCCCCATAGTATCTGAGCATCTCACAATTTTTGGTGTATTTATCCTCACAGCACCCCTGTAAAGTAGTGAAGTGCTATCATCCCCAATTTAGAGATAGGAAACTGAGGCACAGAGATAAAGTGACTCGCTGAAAGTCCCACAGAAGTCCTGTGCCGGAACAGACAATAACATCCTGGTCTCCCCAAGTCCCAGGCTAGTGCCTTTCTCTCCCTGCTGCCAGCTGCACAAGGGTCTCTGGTAGCTAGCAGAGCAACCTAAACCTCCCCCACTGCAACTTGAAACCATTACTCCTCGTTCTGTCATCTGCTACCAGTGAGAACAGTCTAGATCCATCCTCTTTGGAACACCCTTTCAGGTAGTTGAAATCAGCTATCAAATCCCCCCTTATTCTTCTCTTCCGCAGACTAAACAATCCCAGTTCCCTCAGCCTCTCCTCATAAGTCACATGTTCCAGTCCCCTAATCATTTTGTTGCCTCTGCTGGACACTTTTCAATTTTTCCACATCCTCCTTGTAGTGTGGGGCCCAAAACTGGACACGGTACTCCAGACGAGGCCTCACCAATGTCAAATAGAGGGGAACGATCATGTCCCTTGATCTGCTGGCAATGCCCCTACTTATACATCCCAAAATGCCATTGACCTTGTTGGCAACAAGGGCACACAGTTGACTCATATCCAGCTTCTTGTCCACTGTAACCCCTAGGTCCTTTTCTGAGAACTGCTGCCGAGCCATTCGGTCCCTAGTCTGTAGAGGTGCATGGGATTCTTCTGTCCTAAGTGCAGGACTCTGCACTTGTCCTTGTTGAACCTCATCAGATTTCTTTTGGCCCAATCCTCTAATTTGTCTAGGTCCCTCTGTATCCTATCCCTACCCTCCAGCATGTCTACCCTCCTCCCAGTTTAGTGTCATCTGCAAACTTGCTGAGGGTGCAATCCACGCCATCCTCCAGATCATTAATGAAGATATTGAACAAAACCGGCTCCAGGACCGACCCTTCGGGCACTCCACTTGATACCGCCTGCCAATTAGACATGGAGCCATTGATCATGACCCATTGAGCCTGACGATCTAGCCAGCTTTCTATCCAATTTATAGTCCGTTCGTCTTTAATATGCTGGCAAGAATACTGAGGGAGGCTGTGTCAAACGCTTTGCTAAAGTCAAGGAAGAACACGTCCACTGCTTTCCCCTCATCCACAGAGCCAGTTATCTTGTCCTAGAAGGCAATTAGGTTAGTCATAGAAGGCAATTAGATTAGATTTCTTTCCCTCCTGGAAAGTTCCCACTTCCCAGAGTCTGCAGTGGCAAATAGGGCAGGACGAGTAGCTTGCGAGGACCTGGGGTTGAAGGGAGAGTGCTGGTAGAAATCTCACTGGAACAGATGTTCTCATGGTACTTCTCTGACTTGAGTTTAGCCAGTGGGATCTGAGTTTAGAATAGGGCCCAAATGGCTGGCAGGGATTGAAAAATCTTCCAGAACCATCAACTTCAGCTTTGGCAAGGTCTGTACGTTGCCTCTGTGACGTCTAATCCCAAGTAGTCAGAGGGGCTGAAGAGCACTGGGTCTAGCTGTAGCCATTTCTTAGAGAGCTTTTGTTGAAGCCTGGTTGGAACTGCATTTGGGTATGCGGGGAAAATAAGTTGATCAATATCATGCAATTTTAAGGTTTATATCTTTCAGTCCCCTGGAGCTAGTACAACACTTTATTCATCAGGCAAGGACATTTATCTTTCCAGTAGTATAGAGCAGCAGTTTCTATCCCGTTAGCAGGGCTGGCTTCAGGCACCAGCGTTCCCAGCAGGTGCTTGGGGCGGCAATTTGGCGGCAGCTTCTCTGCTCCGCCAGCAGCGGCAGCAAATTGGCAGTAGCTTCTTCCTTTTGCCGTCTGCGGCGGCAATTTTTTTCACTGCTTGGGGCAGTAAAAATTGTAGAGCCAGCCCTACCCTTTAGTACCTTCAAAAATGTTTGTTGATTCATGAGTAATGTACAGAGCATTTGCCAGACAGAAACATAGGAGATGCCATAATGGATCATACCAGAGGTCCATCTAATCCAGTCTAGAGTCTTTGAGTAGTTGCTTTGCTTTCCAGAGGATCTGCCCACCCACCCACACATCCCAAACCCCTGTTGAAGTTGTGTCACAGTGCTAGTCTTTTCTGATTCCTTCAATATAAATATTTATTTAGATTTTCTCAAAGCACTTCACCCTCAAAGGCTATCCATCCAAGGCTCTCAGTGCCTTTTGATGTACATTTAAAAACAGTACCATAAGGAATGCAAAATATAAATCTCACCCAACACAACAGCACTTCCTTTTACACAGTAACCCTCACCTAATCAACAGTCAGCAAACCAATGTATCTTAAAAATCCCATTCCCCACAAGACAGAAATCTTACCTCCAACCACCTTAGTCCCTCCACAGTGCCAGCTCAAATAGTCAGGCTTTGCAGCATGCCTGGAAGGTCAGCTTAGTTATTCAAATACAATTAAATTGTGAGCTACCTACCATGTGTTACCTAGAACTAAATCAAGAATTGCTTCTTTTGTGTGCAAGGCTACCCTCAGCTTTTATCATTTCCATGTCTATTATAACCCTGAAAAGCTGAAAAAATATAAACATTAGGATCATAGGGCAATGTCACAATGTGCTGAAAAAATTACAGATGGCAGTGTAGCTCTGTTTTCTGCTGGATTAGTTTGTGGGGACTTCAGTGAGAGTGTGAAGTATGAGCTTCACTACTGTTTTGGTGGGAAATCTTCGCTTTCTGTCAAGTGTTTTTAACATGGAAAATCAGACATGTAATTTGATTAAACGTATCTAGAGAGGTAGTTTGTGGAGTTGTAGAGCATTAACTGCCTCTTTATATGTTATCTTGTATTTATTAGTATTGCATTAATTAGTGCAAACTCTGTGTTTGAGAGAATTACTTGGTGCCTTGCTGCCAACAGTAACAGGGTGGCCTCCTTTTTCTGCACTTCATATTTTGGTGTTCTTGAGTCAGTGGATTCTGATTTGCCAAAGGGTTATGAACTTTTCATGATATACTTCCAATAGCTATTGTGTACAGAGGAGATTAAAAAAAAATATCTCTGGACTAGAGGAAATTATCCTCATTCACAAAGGTTGAAATCTTGTAACCTTTAAAAGCTTGAGCAAGACTTGAGCTAAATATGTGGGGCGGGGTGTCTTGAGTAATTTTTCCATTCCCCAACTTCCCATCAACCTCCTAACCCCCACTACTTTTTTTTCTGCTTTAGTATGTATTACAGCTGGCTAGAATTAAAATCTTATTTTCATCTATTTAACACTGATGCATTTGGCAGGTGTGTAATGAAAATCAGTAACATTTTAAGGAAATTGTACTGTACATGAGTCATTTTTTATAATCATTTTGAAATGTATCAATATGATACGCAGTGACATCTTGGTGATTAATAGAGAATTATATTTCAGTCAAGCCTTTTTTTACCCTAGAAATTAAAATGCCTATTCAAATAACGCTGCAAAATAATCGAATTAGCATTTTGTGAATGCATAATTGGATTATATTAGTTATAGCAGCATTGTTTGTACTACTGTGTGTAAGTTTGTGTCAGCATTTTGATTATAAAACCCTTTCTTCCAGGCTTCATATGTATTACCTATTTAAAAAAACACAATAATAACAACCCTGCATCCCAATTGAGCTGTAGTACAGCTATTATAGTTCAGTAGTGAATTACTTTACCTAGTTAGCTTTTCTTCAGTTTTGCTGTATTTTTAAATAGTAATTTGAAATTATAAACATGTAACTTTTTCATTATTCTATGGCAATATTTTTAATGAAATTTTGTAGGTGGGACCAATACTCTTTTTGATATTTAAATATTTTTTTAGTGATAAGAGATGAGCAGTATTTTTTTCACAAATATTTATAACTCTCTTCCTGGGAATAATGCACATCTTATTTACATAATTAACTGAGCTACTCATGTCTCTTGGGGAAATGATACATAATTGGGGAGAGAAGGGTGGATAAGGAGGGACTTGGGGCCTAATTAAACATGTTTTAAAAAACCCTACTTAATTATGTATTTACTCAAGAGACCAGAGTGGCTCTAAAATCCTCTTTAAGATTATTACTAAGACTTCGTTTTGAAAATTTTAAAAATTATTGTAATGTAGATTTTCTGTTTGTTGAATAAAATACTTTTTGTGGATCACTGGCAAACAAAAAGAAAAGCACATCAGCCACTCTAGCCAAGCTCAGAGAGAGAGAGAGAGAGAACTTGTGTTAACTCTAAAATCATACCTCTGAATATCTTAATTCTAATCACGAATATGCCTTCATAAATACATTTAAATGAAATAAAATCCTCTTTAGTGATTTTTTTGTTGTTTAATGCATCCTATTTTTAAGTGATTATCTTAAAATAATACAAAGCATTAAATTCTATAATTTTAAACATGCCACTCTGTTAAATCTCTCAATTTTCCAGGTGTTTTCTGTCAGACTTAGTGTCTGTTTCATAATCACTTCTGTATGTTTATGAAATAATAACATTTTAAAGCACTCTAATCTCTTCCTGTTGTTTTGATCAGTTTATTGAATTATCAAAAATAAATTAGAAAATACAGCTTCTAAAATACACCCACAATGGAAGCATTATGATCAGCTCATACAAGAGTTCTGGGAACCCTTGTCACACAGCCAAATTGAATATCTGGTAGTTTCACATACACTAAAATACTCCCTTTTTAAAATAAATAAATAAATAAATAAAAGGCAGGGCAAACTAAATGTTTACTTTACCCAGCCAAATGGGGTAGCAGACGGATTGTCTAAACCTTTTCAGTTTTCTCTTTAAATCAATTTCTCTTGACAAACTTGTAGCCCCAACAGCCAGCAGATAGCTGCAACTGTGTGTCAATCATTCACATGCACTGACTTTGTTTAATATGTAATGGTAAACTGGGCTAATGGGAATCTGGTGGCACTAGAGACCTTTGACCCCCTTGTACTCTATCCAGTCGTAATTTGTATATAGGAAATTATATTAAGGTTCCAGAAATTTGCAGCCAAATTGTTTTTACTGCAAGCCTAATAATGAATTTACACACTCTAATAACAGATGACACACTCAAGAAGTGTTATATTTATTCTTTGCCAACAGGTTTTTTAAAGATCCTTTTTTGTGGTTTATTGATTCTTTCACTTTCTGGATGTTAACGGGGGAAAACAAGGCTAGCTTTAAAATAGTTTTCCAACCTGTGGCATAGACAGCAGCATAAGGGAGTATTGGTGGCCTTCTGATTAAGGCATGGCACTGGGTGTCAGGAAATCAAGATCTGTTCCCAGTTTCTGCCACAAGTTTTGCATGCCCTTGGACACATGATTTAGACTGCAATGTGCTCCACATGGGTAAACTCTCATTGCAGGACTGGGGATTTAATCTCCCTGTGCCTCAGTTTCTTCATCTATAAAATGGAGCTAATACTGCTTGCCTATCTTTATTAATATTTATAAAGTACTTAAGATCTTCTGATAAAAAACTGTATAGACACAGGGAATATTTATTTTCAAACCATAGGCTGAGGGAAAGAATGATTGTTCAAGAGACTTAACCTCCAAAGGTACTTACCGAGTACAGTATGCGTTTCAGAGCTGTTTAGTTGGGTGGCTATCTACACTAAAAAGAAGAACGTTAACAAGGTGTTTTCAAGTGACAAGGATAGTGAGGTCTCTGACTATAAATAAAATGATGAGCTTTGTGATAGACTTATAAATAGAATGTGTGACCACTGCAGAGGTCTCTCCCAGACACTCCAGGGTATTATCCCTGAAGTAAGTCCACATTCAATTTCTCTCCCAAATCATTGCTAACCTTTTTGAGAAGTTGGTAGCCAGTGAAACGTTGACAAGACACACTTCTGTCAAACTTATTTCTATGAGATGCCTGTTGCCTAAATGGTGCAAATATCAGGCATTTTGTCCTCAAAATAATGTCATCAAACACAAAGTGCTATGGGAAAATCAAAGTAGGAACAGATGCTCAATATGTTCAAAATAATCAATGGGGAATTGGGAATCTAGTGATCTAGCTAAAAGTCTGCTTAACTCTAGAATAATGTAGAAACACAGAGGTGAAATGCTTTTTCTGTGCCCAGAGAAAATACTGCAGTCCTCCAATTGCACTTTAGCTCCTCTGACATTAATCACAAGCTAGAAATCAGAATGAAGGATATATTTTAGCTTCACTGATCTCTTATGTGCCTGTTGGTGGAAGGGAAATGACCTGAAGAAGATTTCTGGGTAGCTCGAAAGTTGTCCCTTCCACTAGCAGGATCTGGTCCAATAAAAGATATTAACTCACCCACCTTGTCTCTCTAATAACCTGGGACCAATATGGCTGCAGCAACACTGCAAATAGAACAGACTCTCTGCTTTTATTTTATCTGGACAGGTGCTGAAAAACTTATCCTCAGGATTGGGGCCTTTTTGTAATACAGAAAGGTTTTTTGTGAATGTGATTGGTAACTTCTTAAAAACCCAACAACTTCTCTTTTAGTAACTGTTTTTACAATGAAGCTGTAGAAAGCAGGGGGGAAGGGATAATTCATGAGTGCTAATTGCTTGGCTGTTAATTTTCATAAGTGTTGATAGAAGCAGTTCCTTAAATTAAACTTTGTTTAAAATGTATCAAGGGAAATATTCCACAATGTCGGGCCTGAAGTGAAAATTAATATGAATGCTGTGGCAATTAACACGTACTGGTTAATAGCTTTTAGCAGCATTTTGGGATGTTAGTCCTTAAATACATTTTTGCATGTTGCTCTTGTTTTAGTCTTGTTCCAGTGTATGTCTGGATAATTATGAACAAATGTTTTCCACAATCACCAATATTAAATAGCTTTACTCAAAGATAAAGAACTTTTGAAAGAGGCAATACAGCTATTAATACTGAAAATATCTAAATTATTAATTCAGGATTAAAAACTCAATGTGAAAATATTTAAATTTTTTTGCCCATAAACTGAGTAGAATGTTTCCACCTGTATTCTGAATATTTTGTTTTGATTTAGCAAGTGTATCTTGCATAGTTTGTATATCACATTTACTTATTCTACAACTTCAGTTGTTCAGATACCATTATGATGGCAAACAAATCCTAAATATATAATTGCCAATATAAATCAATATTGCCTTTCACATCTATAGTGTTCAATTAAGTTGATTGTAGAATATGTTTGCATTTTGTCCATACCATATATATAAAAAAATATAATATGAGGTCTGGCATAGTGGCTAATAGAGAGATATTTTGTTAATTATATACACAAAAACTATTCCGAATCTCCTATTTTGTGGTATGGTGCTCTCTGATTCTTCTGCTTCACAAGATGCTCATTGCAGAATTTTCTACAATAAGATCTCCTTCAAGCCTTTCACAAGATCACTTAGAAATGCCAAGACCTTTTTTGCTCTTCTGCAGCTGGAAACTGCTTTTTCCTCTCTCTCTCGTATTTCCCATGTTTTCATAAGTTTTCCTATTACAAAGCTGCCCCACTATTCTGTATGTAAATACTTTCCCATCAAGTTACTGTTTGCCCTTCCACCTTCTTTTTCTCTCCTCTAGTAATTCACATGCTGAAGATAAGTGTTGTAGCACATCTAGGTATAGTCACATTACGGAGCAGAATTGTAAAAATAAGACACTTTATCTGATTCGTCTTGTTATGATCACTTTGGTTCTAATACATCGTTAATAACACTCAGTGTGTTTGGCTTCCAAACCTGTTGATAGAAAAGGAGTACTTGTGGCACCTTAGAGACTAACAAATTTATTAGAGCATAAGCTTTCGTGAGCTACAGCTCACTTCATCGGATGCATTTGGAGAGGAAGATCCGATGAAGTGAGCTGTAGCTCACGAAAGCTTATGCTCTAATAAATTTGTTAGTCTCTAAGGTGCCACAAGTCCTCCTTTTCTTTTTGCGAATACAGACTAACACGGCTGCTACTCTGAAACCTGTTGATGACATCCTACCTCATTGTAGAGCAGGGGTTCTCAAACTGGGGGTTGGGACCCTTCAAGGAGTCATGAGGCTAGTACATGGGGGGTCATGAGCTATCAGCCTCCACCCCAAACCCCTCTTTGCCTCCAGCATTTATAATGGTGGTAAATATATTAAAATGTTTTTTTAATTTATAAGGGGGATTGCACTCAGAGGCTTGCTATGTGAAAAGGCTCACCTGTACAAAAGTTTGAGAACCAATGTTTTACAGTATAAATTCATTAATCCATAGTAATTACTGGGATACATATTGCTGAATTTAATTAATAGCTAACAGTTGTGTGTCTATATACACCCAAAATAAATGTGTACAAATGTGTGCGCACTGCATATGTATGTGTGGTATTTTTTCTAACCTTTGGCAATTTGTTTCCAATATTCTGTTGCTTTTTTTCCCCTTGGATTTTCTGAGATTCCCCCTTTCCATATGGTTTGGGTACTTGGGGCTCTAACAAACTCCACCCTTTTTCTCTCCCAGTTTTCAACAGAACTACTAGAGTTGCTTTGCATTAACTCTGGCAGGACAGGCAGGCTCTTCCTCTGCTTGACTCTTGGATTCACTTGGTAGGAACAGAAATATAGCCTGCCCCTGTAAGAAGTCATCTATTCATGAGCATTGTTTTCCTACTTGGGGAGGATTTATGTGTAAGAGCACTTTAAAAAGCAGTGCAATTTCTGCCATTATATAGCTAATTTAAAGCCCTCTTACCTCCATCACAGGGGTGCTGAGGGTTAATTAGGTAATGTTTGTAAAGCACTTTGGAGATAAAGCACTTTTATAAATGCTGGATGTTGTTAATCCTTTTTCTGACTCATTTTAAAAATCAAAGTGCAGGTTATCTGAAGGCCTCTGTCAAGAAAAAGCAAACTATATGGAGCCTCCAAACTCCATTAAAGCATTCTCTTAAAAGGTGAGGGGGCACGGGGCCAATAGAAGATAGGACAAGACAATACTGAGCAGACTAACACGGCTGCTACTCTGAAACCATTCAAAAAACAGTAGGAGAACACTTCAGTCTCTCTGATCACTCAATAACAGAACTCCAAGTGGCAATTCTTCAAAAAAAACACTTCAAAAACAGACTCCAATGTGAAGCTGCGGAACTGGAATTAATTTGCAAACTAGATACCATCAGATTAGGCCTGAATAAAGACTGGGACTGGTTAGGTCATGACAAAACCTAAACTTAATTTCCCCCTACTGTTAGTCACACCACCTTGTCAACTGTCTGTAATGGGCCACTCTTACCACTTCAAAAGTTATTTCTCCTCCCTTGGTATCTTGCTGTTATGAGCTGTACTCACGAAAGCTTATGCTCTAATAAATTTGTTAGTCTCTAAGTTGCCACGGGTACTCCTTTTCTTTTTGCGAATACAGACTAACACGGCTGCTACTCTGAAACTTGATATATCTCGTTAGACTGACCTAACACTTGGTAAAGCAATTCATGTATTTGTACCTGCTCTTGTATCTTTTACTTCATACATCTGATGAAGTGGGTTCTAGCCGACGAAAGCTTATGCCCAAATAAATTTGTTAGTCTCTAAGGTGCCACAAGGACTCCTCGGTTTTTTTTTTAGACAGTCTGTATATCAAGAAGCTTTCAGCATCCATGGAATGTGTAGCTAATGAAACAATTCTTCAAAAACTGAGAGAATCTTGCGTGCAGTGTTTATATATTCTCCTAGTTGTGTGTGTGCGCACGCACGCACGCACACATACCGTAATATACAGTTTCTTAAATTGAACTTAAAAATTATCACTTTTTAAAATACATTTTCTCGTATTAGAAATGTGATTAATGTGAGTCATGCTGTTAGTTGGTTTTATTGGAACAGTCTTGTATTAAGAGATGCCTGATTTCTTCATTATGTCAAAGCTGAAATTGATTCTGATGCCCAATCAGTGTGCCTAAATATTTCCTTAGCCCCATCAGATACATTAGAGTTTGCTATGGAGAGAGAGAAGCCTTGCACAGGGGGATCAATTGAGCAATGTACTGAAAGTTGGAAACACAAGCATTCGTGTGTTCTATATATTGGTTAAAATATATTAAGCTCAGCTGATACTTAATTAAAATACTTCAGAACTTGTTTTGTTACTTAGTACAGAGGAGCCATTTTAAAGAAGATAAAGGAGTGCTAGAAATGTAATACCTGCTGGATATCTGCAGTGAACAGCCTAATGCATAGGATGCAATACATCCAGGTAAAGAGCTCTTGCAAATTTTGCAATGAAATAGTCACTCAGGGAGCCTCCAACCCCCTTGTGCACTCTGTAGGACAGGTTTGGGTACAAAGGGGCATCAGATGTTATGGGATCAATATCCCTGTGGATTCAGTGGCTCCAGTGCCCTGCTCAAGTGGCACAGACTAACGTCAGCAGCCTTTCTGTTCCAGACCATGGACTGCAGGAGTGGGTACGAGAGTTGAGCTGCAGTCCTGCACACAAGGTTCTGTTTGGGGTCATGAATTTTATCTCCCAGCTCCAGGAACGTCACTTCCTTACAAGCCAACTGTTCTTCCTTTATGTGAGTGAAGTGATTTGCTTAACTTCCAACCTGGGGGCCCCTTGATATCTCCTCCCCCCCCCCATCCCCGGGGCCTCACTTTTGTATCCTTAGCTGTTGTTGGATGTCCTTACTTGACTGCGTTCTTGTATTACATGCCTTCCTTGAAATCCCTGATCTGGTTCTGTGCAAAACCAGTTGTAGTCCTTGAAGTCACTTCAAATAGACCCTTCATTCCTGTAGATCCAAAGTACTTTCACTCCACTGTTGTATTAAATCTACTGATACCTGGCAGTACCATGTAAACAGCATCTTATTAATACCAATACGCTTTATGTTAAACTTAAAATATCTAAATAAGATGATGCTTGAAAGTAAGTTTGAAGATGTGCAAAATATGCTAGTTTGCAGCAGAGGATTATATTGATTTGTTATGTGTGCATTTAGCTACAATTCATTTTAATTGTCCTTATGAAGTTAAAAAATATTAGTGTCAGATAAAGATTCATCACCATAGTGTGATTTAAAGCTGGTGCTATA